>NC_073691.1:124616831-124635678 GCF_029784155.1 Uranotaenia lowii
AATCGATTGCATTCCTGCTGAAATGCTCAAAGCCGACCCTGCCTTGTCAGCACAAATGTTGCACCGTCTTTTCGCTGACATTTGGGATACTGCAACATTCCCGGCCGACTGGATGCAGGGTATCCTCGTAAAGGTCCCAAAGAAAGGAGACCTAACAGAGTGCGGTAACTGGCGTGGCATAACTTTGATCTGTACAACCCTCAAAGTACTCTGCAAAGTGATCCTGAACAGGATCCAGGAGAAAATCGACGCTACACTCCGACGGCAACAAGCTGGATTCCGATCCGGACGATCATGTGTGGACCACATCACAACGCTACGAATAATACTGGAACAAATCAACGAATTCCACGACTCTCTTCTGCTGGTGTTCGTTGATTTCGAAAAAGCATTTGACCGACTGAACCACGAAAACATCTGGGCTGCTCTTAGACGAAGAGGGGTCCCAGAGAAACTAGTCCATCTCATCGAAGCACAGTACGAGGCATTTTCGTGCAAGGTCTTGCACGACGGTGTCTTGTCCGAACCAATCCCGGTAACTGCTGGAGTGAGACAAGGATGTATTTTATCACCGCTACTTTTTCTCATCGTAATGGATGAGATTTTGACTGGATCGATTGACTGTAGACCAAACCGAGGATTGCCGTGGAATCCTTCAACCATGGAGCAACTGAACGACCTTGACCTGGCAGACGATATTGTTTTGCTCGCCCAAACACAACAAGACATGCAGAGCAAACTCGATGACCTCACCGAAAGCTGTGCCGAAAGCTCCAAGGCAGCAGGTCTCAAAATCAATGTCGGAAAGACCAAATCGATGGAAATCAATACAGGAAATCGTTCCAATTTCGTGGTAGCTGGACAACAGGTTGAGACAGTGGAGTGCTTCCAGTATCTTGGTAGCCAGATTACGCCTGATGGTGGTACCAAGAAGGACATCGAAACCCGGATCAGAAAAGCCCGATTTGCGTTTGCGAGTCTCCGAAACATCTGGCGGTCACGCCAGATCTCTCTACGAACTAAGATCCGAATCTTCAACTCAAACGTTAAATCCGTATTGCTGTACGGGTGTGAGACTTGGTGCACATATGCGGTGACGACGCGAAAACTGCAAGTTTTTGTGAATCGGTGCCTGCGGAACATCATCCGCGCTTGGTGGCCTGGCAACTGGATCTCAAACGTTGAACTTCATCGCCGGTGCCATCAAAAGGCGCTAGAAATCGAGATTCGAGAACGTAAGTGGAGATGGATTGGGTACACGCTGCGAAGAAATAAAAACGAGATTTGCAGAGAGGCGCTTGTCTGGAATCCAGATGGGCATCGAAGAAGAGGCAGGCCCAAAAGCTCGTGGCGGCGAAGTCTAGCCGCTGAAATCCGCACAGTTGACGAGAACCTTGGCGCTGAAGAAGACGCTGGCTCCGGATCGCCAGCAGTGGAGATCTTTTATCTCAGCCCTATGCGCCGGTCAATCGGCGCTGGACCCTTAGGTAGGTAGGTAGTATTGCAAAACATTTGAAACTTTTTTAATGCCTCAATTATAAAATCCAAGACCGAAAAACTAAGTACTTGACTGATTCTTGCAACAAAAACTGAGAAGAATTTTTCACTATCGATAGAAATTAGTTAGCTAGACTTCAGGTTATTCATCAAATCTCGTAAATTCACAAATAATTATCCTTATATTTCAAAATATGTCATTTCTTTGCCGATGATTTTGCTAAAGTCTGTTTCACATAGAATCTGGTCGCATCTTTTCATTTACTGCAGCGCCCTTAGTTGTCACATCGCGAATCTATTGACAGTGTTTTGATCCGGATGGTTTGTTTACTTAGTGGTGAAAATTTCATTAAGGTTGAAGCAGTCTGTCAAAAGTTATCGACGATGGAACGCGAAAGGCGAAAAAAAAAATCTGCACACTCACGTAGAGAAACCGACGTGGTCCGGAGTAAAGATCGCGAAATTCCTGAAATGTCCAAAATCGACTGTAAATTCGGTGCTCCATCGTTACCGGGAGACCCTTACGGTGAATCGAGCAAAACAAACCAGGCGTAAAAGTGGAACATATGACTGGAAGCTGCGAACAAAGGTAATTCGATCAGTTCACAATAATGCAAGCAAACACCCCAACAGGACGCTGAAACAAAATCTGGTTGCCAAAACCAGGGCAAGGAAGTTGTACGAGAAAGTGTTGACCAAGTACAACGGATGCATTTTGATAGACGACGAAACTTACGTCAAAATGGATTTTGGACAAATACCCGGTAACAAATTTGACCTTGCGAAGCGTAAACGAATGTTGCGGGTAGATTCAAGTTTGTTTTCGCAGATAATTTTGGTTGTAAGTTGATGATTTGGCGAGGGATCTGTAGTTGTGGGAAGAAGACTAAAATTTTCATCACTGGGGACACAATGAATGGAAACGTTGACAAAGAAGAATGTTTCCAGAAGAGGGTTTTGCCATTCATTCGGTCCCACAAAGGTCCGGTGAAGTTCTGGCCGGACCTGGCAAGCTGCCACTACAGCCGGGATAACGTTAAGTGGTATAAGGAGAACAAGATCGATTTTGTTGAAAACAGTATCAATCCACCAAAGTGTCCGGATTTTCGCCCCATCAAGAAATATTGGGCAATAGTTAAGGGCAAACTGAAGAAATGTGGCAGAACCATGAAAAAACCCGCTCCAATGGAAAAGTTGTGGAACAAGATGGCGAATGAGGTTACCAGCTGTACTGTGAAGAAAATGATGGATGATATCACAGAAAAAGTTCGAAAATTCATCCGAAAAGTTGACTAATGATTTTTATGTATTTTTCCTTAAATTGCAATAAATACCCTACAAAATGACATTTTTATTTTTGTTGTACGTTATTTCTTTGCGGAGAAATGATCTATTTTATCCGACCAGATTCTACACAGCAAAAAAATCTGAATCCTTAACAACACTGAAATAGGAAATCTTTAATATTACATGACGTCGAACACGATTTCTTAATGTGAATTTACAGATTGAAAAAAAGTTGAGTCCTTAAAAGCATTGAATTCTAATGACATGAATATTACTTGACACGGAACGTGATTATTTGATGTAAATTTCCATCACATATGATGTAAATAAAAAGAAGCATCACATATGACGGAATTTTCAGCGCGAATTAAATATTACACGTCTTAAATATATTACATGTCTGTCAAATTTCACACGTCCGTTGAAGCTTACAGACGTGTAATGATTAACTTGCTCTGAAAATTCCATCATATGCGATGCTTCTTTTTCGTTACAGTATATGTGATGTAATTTTACATTTTTTTTTGGTCACACAAAATTCTTAACAAACAAATGTTGAAGTGTAATCACTGAAAATAAAATTTTGTAATATCCCACGGTATTTAATATTATATTCAAACCTAACATAAATATCTGAGCGCTCTCAAAGTGAGAAAATTCTATGTGTTTCAAAGAGCAAAACGACCGTATTAATAATGTACTCATCGGAGTTCAATCAATTTGATAAAAAAAAACCCCTTTCCCTCAAATTTGTGTGCAGTGGCAAAGACGAAAACTGCGGATCATTTAACAATCCGGTTTTGTTCAGTATGTTTATCGTGTTGTTATGATGGCGCGGAATTTGCTTGTTTGGGTTTCCGCTAGTTTTTCGTTCGCTCGCAAAAAACTTCAAGTCGGCCACAGTCTAGCTTTGCTCGAATCCAGAATAATTTATTTCAGTTTAAGTGAAAATTGTACATTTAGACAGTGACTTTCGTCGGAGGTTTGGTCATAAGGATGCACTTTGACAAAATCGGTCCTTCTGACGAGCATCCGAAAAGCCCACACCAGTAGTGCCAGTAGTGCGGAAGATGTAACGATGGGCTCAGTGAGCCCGGTAGATAATTACCTTAAGGTTTGTTCCTCGGAAATCGTCGTCCAAAAATGGTGCGAAGACACATCTAAAAATTCTGACGTAACAGTATTTTCGTTTTGCCCGCATTTCGGAATGTTTTCTGTCTGAAGCCGAGAAGGAAAATAGTAAACAAGACGAACGGAAAGCAGCAACAATTAAAAAAGTGAGTAAGGAACTGTTTTTGGTTAATTTTTTACGTATATTGTTATTTGTGAATACTTTGTTCCGTTTTTAAATCAGGTCGATATAAGATGGTTAAAAGAAGGCTTAAAGGCATAACGAATCCTAGGCAGTCCAGCGTTAGAACATCAAGAAACCGAACGCGCAAATCGGGAACAATTTGCCGCCCCGATGGAAAAGCAAAAGAGCCGTTTCGTGATTCGGTCCAAACAGTGGTAATTTTTGAGAATATATTTTTTGAACATTTATTAAATTTAAAATTTTAACACATTTCAGCCCATCTAAAATACGGACCCGCTAATGAACTATAATCGATGAGTGATTAACACATCCACGCCAAATGCGAATGCGATCGATCTCGACGACGGATCATCACCATACTAATAAATACAAACAAATCTAGACGAATTGGAAAACAAAAATTCAGCGATTGTCAGCTCAATCCTGCAGCCAGTGAAGAGGCGTCCTGGAATGACCTGGTGCAAGAAATTCTCCAATGCAACGACCGGTAAGTTATAAAATACAAAATGGTAAAGAAAAACCATATGAATTTGTTTTTTTCGTCTTTGCAGAAACAACGCGAACCACAACAACCGCAACAAGGACAGATGACCGGTGAAAGATTCGTCTCAGTAGCAGATGTACGTTGGATGCTACGGCCAAGGAATCCGGATCTGCAAGGACCCGGTGACTTACGAGTGTTCTTAGTTAGTTAGCGTTCTTCATGGTCACGCAGTTATTTATATCATTATTTTAGCATACAAATTTGTTTGTTGATATTTTTGCCATGTGTGGCTTAGTGGATCGATATTCGGTACAAAATTATAATCAACCAATTTTAATAAATTTTACAGTGAATTTATCTTGTTTTAATCATGGGCAAAACGAAATAAATTTGTAAAATTGCATAATGAAAATAAAAAGAAGCATTCCATTTGACGGAATTTTCAGAGCGACTTCAATTTTACACGTCTTTGAAATTTTACACGTCTGGTGAAGTTTACATCTTTTTCGTATTACACGTCCGCCAAATTTTACATGCGTGTAATATTTAACTCGCACTGAAAATTCCGTCATATGTGATGCTTCTTTTTCTTTACATCATATATGATGTAATTTTACAGATTTTTTTGGTAGTGTGTATGTGAAACTCACAGCAAGAAAAAATCGTGTAAATTTAGATCGAAAACGATGCACGAAAACGGAACATCGATTTTGATATAAAATTCTACCACGGTGTATTTTTCTCAACAATGTAATTTTTGAGGCGTGTAAATTTAGATCGAAAACAATGCACGAAAACGGATGACATAAACCGTCGTGTAAAAATACACAATGATGTAAATTTCAAAACATGTTACCGTTAATATTACAAATCTTTTTTAAATAATCAGATTTTGGGTGTTGTTTATGAATGAATACGCCACATGTGTCATTTTATTTAACATATATTGCCGATACACTGCAAACTCAAAAAACACCCACCATCACTGGCAGCTGGAATTGTGGTTGTGTCCGATGATCCCCAGCAGGGCGATGTTTTGCCGATCAGCGTCAGGCAGCATTCTTGAATCCTTCCGGAACAGCATAGTAATCGGAATCCCCTTAACATTAGAAACATTCAACATTGATTCGGCTTTTGATCCATTTATAAAACTGCAATTCCTGCAATCGAAAGAGAATTTGAAGTTCCATTTTTTTTTTTCATTTCGTCTATAACTATAACCTACCATTTTTTAATGTAATTCTGAATGAATTTGGTTCGGTTTTAATACAAAATTAACTGCGGAAGCGATTTTTTTTCTTTTCGCACAATCTCGGATAAAAACAGAACAATTTATGCCGCGAAAAAAGGAAAACAATGGATCTGTCGTGTTTTACATTGTTTTCGATATAATTTTATATTGAGATATATTTTTTAGATCCGGGCGTGTAAACATACCTCATACAAAATTAAGTTTATACCAACGATTTAAAAATAGATCAAAAAGAGTGTAAAATTACATCAGTTTTGAATTACACTGGTCAAAAAGTAGATCACTCGAATTTTAGATTGCGTATACTTTTAGAAATTTTTTGCTGTGCTGACTTTACTGTCAACAGTTTGCGATACGGAAATTCTTGATGATGAGTGTTGCAAAATAGAACATTCAGATTCTTTTCGTAGCGTTTCTTCATCGGAATTGTTTGGTTTTATAGATTCTTTGTATATTTCACATTTACCCAAGGTTTTCAAAAGAGGAATAATTTATTATCAAATTCAATGAATTCACCAATTTTTAGAAACAAAAATATTTAAATTTAAGCCGTATATCAAGGTACAACTATTATTTTCCTTGCTCATTCTGATCAATTTTTCCAATTTGGACCATTTAAATTTTTAGTAATTTTGCAGTTTTTATTGGGTTTGGGAATTCCTGGGATATTTTTGCATTTTCCAAGACTCGGAAATTCCGGCTAGGACACGCTATTGAAAACCCACCAAATGTTTTTTTTCTAACGGTGGTAATATCACAGAGAACAGACGTACAAGCTAGCCCACGAAACTTGTGTAAAAATTCCAACGCCCTTTTTGAATCAATTTTTGTTTTTTGGCTGGGCCACCAGATGTCTCCAAACAAACCAAAGAGAACTGTCAAAACAAAACTGACAAAAAATAACAAAATTTAAGTCAGTTTTAAACAGGTCGTATGAACTACTTGGCTTGTTTAAAGAAAATCGCTGTTGGTTGCATAAAAAATGTATCCTAAAATGCATCCGCTATTTTCTTCAAACTTGCAAGAAGTACTAAATTTTAAACATTGGGTTGCAAATGAGAAACGTGAATAAAAATCACTTCGAGATGCCTAGAATCAGTACTACTGAGTGAAAATGATCGTCAAGAATGTTCTTATTTGACTGGACATAGCCAATGCCTCCTCTGACTTCGATAACCGTTCAAGAAATGCGAAAGCTTGATCCAAAATTTGTCAATTATTGTCTGCCGCAGTAGTACTAAAATAAAAAAGTTAAATTTTGCCAAGTTAAAAGTTATTCTAATTGCATTTATCAAGCAATAAATTTAAGCCGTTCGTTTTGCTGAGATGTTGGTCACTTTATTCATATATAATTACGCCGTTTCGAAAACTGAGCGCTATAAAACTTGATTTGTAACTTTTAAACGGCGCAACAGATGGCACTGTTTCCAGTCAATTTTAAACGTATTTTTCTTATGATAGCCTTTAAATTTTTACACACTTTTCTGAAGATTTTTTGTTCGAGCTTGTACGTCTGTTCTCTGTGGTAATATCTCCAAAGCTAAGTTTTGAAACTTATTTAAAAATTATATAGGTACCTAGTATCTTTTGTATGGGAACTCTTCATAAAGTTTATATTTAGATATGTTTTGCTATAAAGGGTACCGATGCAAAAATCAAATTGATTGAAGGCTTTTTATTATTTCCTATATCAAAGATGCGTCTAGTGTTAAGATGCTGAAAAAGATAAAAAATAACCAATCGCTAAAAGATCAACAGTATAATGGAATTTGATCATTGATTTAAAATCGATTGCTTATGTTGTAATTTGATCATTGATTCAAAATCGATCGCTTAGGTATAATTTGGCTGGCACCAATCGGAGAATAAAAAAATATATGTAGGTATACCTGAAAATATATGCGCGGTTTATGAGCATTAAATTGGCAAATTTAAACAACAAATCTAACAATTTGTTCAGCTCCCATGTGTCGATCGACCGGTCATGACTTGAAGTGTTGTGCCATTACAAGTTCTGAAGATGCATCACAGCATCCCATCTGCATGCAAAATCGAACCCGGTAGCCATCATTTGCAAGAAAAAAAATCTTCAAGAGACGAGGGAAAAAATTGAAAGATTGCTCACGATCAAGCATCGTTGTTAGTAGGAAGCCACATCCGATGGCAAGTTTTTGTCCGTTGGCTATAGGCCATAAGGAATAAAAATTTATGAGCTGCCGGAGATCGTTCGCGTCTAAAATCATAAACGGGACCATAAATCCCGACAATATTGCGAATTCATTTCGATGAACCAAGGTGAGAAAAAAAAACGTTCAAATCATCCCCGCATGGAAACTGTGAACTGTATCGCGAAGTCACAGACACTAAGATTGGGATCGTTGCTTCCGTTGCTATTGGAAATGATTGATGATTTATTACCTTTGAAGTCTATGCTTGTTTGACTTAACTATATGTACGCTTAATAAGGCTTTGCGTTCTCATATTCTTAAAGCTCCGGGTTTCAAAAACAAATGTTGGTCCAACGTTCAATAATGCTTAGAGTTTTTTTTTCTTTATCGCAGAATATGTGTATCTCAACATAGTTTAAAGCCGCAAAATTTAAAGTATTATACCGTTTCAGCTATTTTTGTATTATTGCTGCGAATATGACAGTATTTTAAAAAAAACGATGGTTCTAGAAAAGAGTGGAGTAGAAGTTATTGAGCAGGTTAGTGTAAGTGTAAGCACTAAAACTTTAGTCAATTTCATGTTTTTCTGCAACTCCGCAATAAACTGTTTGTTTTTCGTTACGAAGTATGGTATTGTAAAGCTCGATTTTTTCAGCACTAGAAGTAAATTTAAGTTATTTATGCAACAAGCTGCAAAAAAAGGATTTTTTCAGCACGAGTGCGTATTCATTTATTCAACGACGCTTGCTGAGTTGGACAGTTACCTCGAGTGCTGAATCAACGCAACGAGTTACATGCACATTTACACATTTTTGGTTATACCGCAAAATACCCTCAGGATCAAGTTTTTCAACCTGAAGGAAAACATGGTAGTTTAAAAATAGTTTCGAAAAGTAGCACTTTTCACTTTTTTTCGGAAGGAAAAGCAGGCCTTTTCAAAACCAAGCATCGTAACGAAAAAAAATGTGCCTTTGGTAGGTCAAAAAGCTTTTTTTTCATGATTAGTTGCAGATCATAGCTGAAGAGTAAGATCGAAAGTAGAATAAATATTTCCATTATCACAATTGGGAAATAACGTTAAGATCTGAGACTTGGAATTAAAAATTAAAAAAATAATGGAAATAAATTCAAATTCTATAAAGATAGAGATATAAGAGTTCATGAGTACCTTTTTAAACCTGAAATCGGATTTCATTCAGAACCACAATGCAGTGTCTCAAATTAAACTCTTCTTCATTTTTAATTCAAAATAATTAAACAAAGTTGCAATCAGAGCCGAAGCAGGAATTGCAAAGTTAACAATTTAAATCCAAATGTTTTATTTCAATTTCAAATCTTAATAAAATCGTTTTCATGCAATGTATTTGAAATTGAATAAATAAGACGGATTATTACAAATTTAAATAATATGCTGATTTCCGATAATTTGCTTAAGCAGAGGAAAATCTATAAATATTGAAAGTTTTTCTATTTGTTTGTTTGTTTGTTTGTTTGTTTGTTTGTTTGTTTGTTTGTTTGTTTGTTTGTTTGTTTGTTTGTTTGTTTGTTTGTTTGTTTGTTTGTTTGTTTGTTTGTTTGTTTGTTTGTTTGTTTGTTTGTTTGTTTGTTTGTTTGTTTGTTTGTTTGTTTGTTTGTTTGTTTGTTTGTTTGTTTGTTTGTTTGTTTGTTTGTTTGTTTGTTTGTTTGTTTGTTTGTTTGTTTGTTTGTTTGTTTGTTTGTTTGTTTGTTTGTTTGTTTGTTTGTTTGTTTGTTTGTTTGTTTGTTTGTTTGTTTGTTTGTTTGTTTGTTTGTTTGTTTGTTTGTTTGTTTGTTTGTTTGTTTGTTTGTTTGTTTGTTTGTTTGTTTGTTTGTTTGTTTGTTTGTTTGTTTGTTTGTTTGTTTGTTTGTTTGTTTGTTTGTTTGTTTGTTTGTTTGTTTGTTTGTTTGTTTGTTTGTTTGTTTGTTTGTTTGTTTGTTTGTTTGTTTGTTTGTTTGTTTGTTTGTTTGTTTGTTTGTTTGTTTGTTTGTTTGTTTGTTTGTTTGTTTGTTTGTTTGTTTGTTTGTTTGTTTGTTTGTTTGTTTGTTTGTTTGTTTGTTTGTTTGTTTGTTTGTTTGTTTGTTTGTTTGTTTGTTTGTTTGTTTGTTTGTTTGTTTGTTTGTTTGTTTGTTTGTTTGTTTGTTTGTTTGTTTGTTTGTTTGTTTGTTTGTTTGTTTGTTTGTTTGTTTGTTTGTTTGTTTGTTTGTTTGTTTGTTTGTTTGTTTGTTTGTTTGTTTGTTTGTTTGTTTGTTTGTTTGTTTGTTTGTTTGTTTGTTTGTTTGTTTGTTTGTTTGTTTGTTTGTTTGTTTGTTTGTTTGTTTGTTTGTTTGTTTGTTTGTTTGTTTGTTTGTTTGTTTGTTTGTTTGTTTGTTTGTTTGTTTGTTTGTTTGTTTGTTTGTTTGTTTGTTTGTTTGTTTGTTTGTTTGTTTGTTTGTTTGTTTGTTTGTTTGTTTGTTTGTTTGTTTGTTTGTTTGTTTGTTTGTTTGTTTGTTTGTTTGTTTGTTTGTTTGTTTGTTTGTTTGTTTGTTTGTTTGTTTGTTTGTTTGTTTGTTTGTTTGTTTGTTTGTTTGTTTGTTTGTTTGTTTGTTTGTTTGTTTGTTTGTTTGTTTGTTTGTTTGTTTGTTTGTTTGTTTGTTTGTTTGTTTGTTTGTTTGTTTGTTTGTTTGTTTGTTTGTTTGTTTGTTTGTTTGTTTGTTTGTTTGTTTGTTTGTTTGTTTGTTTGTTTGTTTGTTTGTTTGTTTGTTTGTTTGTTTGTTTGTTTGTTTGTTTGTTTGTTTGTTTGTTTGTTTGTTTGTTTGTTTGTTTGTTTGTTTGTTTGTTTGTTTGTTTGTTTGTTTGTTTGTTTGTTTGTTTGTTTGTTTGTTTGTTTGTTTGTTTGTTTGTTTGTTTGTTTGTTTGTTTGTTTGTTTGTTTGTTTGTTTGTTTGTTTGTTTGTTTGTTTGTTTGTTTGTTTGTTTGTTTGTTTGTTTGTTTGTTTGTTTGTTTGTTTGTTTGTTTGTTTGTTTGTTTGTTTGTTTGTTTGTTTGTTTGTTTGTTTGTTTGTTTGTTTGTTTGTTTGTTTGTTTGTTTGTTTGTTTGTTTGTTTGTTTGTTTGTTTGTTTGTTTGTTTGTTTGTTTGTTTGTTTGTTTGTTTGTTTGTTTGTTTGTTTGTTTGTTTGTTTGTTTGTTTGTTTGTTTGTTTGTTTGTTTGTTTGTTTGTTTGTTTGTTGTTTGTTTGTTTGTTTGTTTGTTTGTTTGTTTGTTTGTTTGTTTGTTTGTTTGTTTGTTTGTTTGTTTGTTTGTTTGTTTGTTTGTTTGTTTGTTTGTTTGTTTGTTTGTTTGTTTGTTTGTTTGTTTGTTTGTTTGTTTGTTTGTTTGTTTGTTTTGTAATGTGTAAAACATGGTGAGATTCTAATTTTATCAAAATGATATGATGAAAATTTGAAAATGGGATTGTTACCTGCAAAAAATAAGGTACTTGTAAGTTAAATGACTTAATGAATGAATACACAAGCCATCGGTAGCGTAATTTGTCTTTTGAATGCATCCGTCGTCACCCGTTGAAGTCCATTTCATTATGCGACCGAACTATGAAGGTAGGTAGGTGGTCATAAAAACAAGCTCACAACAACCCGTGCATGACACCCCGGGGGTCAATTGCTCTCTCGCGCGCGCCATGATCCGATGTTTATTTGCACCATCAAGTACGAGTTCGAGGTAGGTAGATACTTCAGATGTTCAACCGCAACGGATGAAAACTTAATTATGTCGTCAATCTTCAGAAATGATCCGCCACAACGATCGTTAATTTGATTATTGATCTCAAATCACCAAACTAGAGGCTCAAATGTTGATTATGATTGGGAAGCATGATTTTTAATCACATGGTAATGATTGTTCTGTTGTTGTTACAAAAAAGTGTAGAATACAGGGAATTTCGAAACGTTTCCTTCGTTTACGAAACAAGAACCTGCTTAAGACCTTCTAACAGAGACCCTCTAATTAAAACCATTACAATGCAGGTCAAAATAATTGAAACGTCAGCTACTAAACCAATCAATCCGTCAAAAAACAAAAAAGAAAAAAAGACGATGTTACAGTGAGTGGAAACCACGTGCAAAAGCCAAAGTGTTAAGAACTGTTTGGAAAAGAGAACAAATAAACCTGCATGAAGACGGAATGCTGCATCATCAAATAACCTACCCACACATTTAGTTTTCTGCAAAGTCGTTCTGAACGTGTAATTATCTAACCGCTTTGAACAGATTCAAAGATGTTGATGGTACAGATTTTTCGTTAATAGCCGGGAGCATCAAATTAAGAGCGTTTTAACGGCAAAAAATAGGTACCATTGTTGATTATGATTGAGATTGAGTGATCAACATATTTGGACGCGTTAGAAAATGCGCTCTTGAAAAATAAAACTTGTCAACAGGATGTTTATAGTAAGCAACTTTCGCGTTATGCATACAATTTTGTTCACACAAGAATCTTGAGACAAGATCCATGCAAAACTATGCGCCTGGATAATATGTAAAACCGAAGAAAAAAGGGTATTGTCGTTACAGGGAAAAACTGTAAAATCAGTTGAGCGACAATGGATTTTTCTCGGAGTAGGTAAGTTAAACCTAACGTCGGAAGTAGTGCGCTGGATGGCGGGTCACCGTACGATTCCAGCGCACTACTTCCGACGTTAGGTTTAACGTACCTACTCCGAAAAAAATCCATTGTCGCTCAACTGATTTTACAGCGCTGGACTGGCGACACAATATGGGTTTCAATGTAATTCGCGTAATCCAAGGTATCACTTATCCTAGGTGGTCTCTCTTCCCTCTATCTCGGATGAACGGAGACCTACTGTACATTCATTGGCTTCAAAGGAGTTAAAAGCTGGCTCATAGTAAATTCGTATAAATAAAGTCGCATTTCCTGGAATGAATCAATCAAGCCATGCAACTCAGAAGAGACTTAAAAAGTCTTTGGCAGGTTTAGTATGCCTTCAAATAACCAGGTTTTTTAGATTTACATAGCATTAAATAGAGAAAGATGAATCTGGATCTAGCGATAATCAGATAAAATAAATTTGTTTATGTTGTTTCTATGATTTACGTTATGAATTAACCTTCATAAAAAAGAAATGATTTAAAATGACACAATGTTCCAAGTCTCAAATCTTAATTTTAAATGAAATATGTATTGAGTAATTCGACTCATTATTCAAAAAAACATTCAACCACAGACTAACAGACGGGTCACTCCATTTTCATTCTTCGCAAACCTTTTTAGCTAGCCCAGGAAGCTAGGCAATTGTGCCATCAGATTGCGCTACCCAAGTAACACACAAAATTCAGATTGGTTTTATAATTTTTGAACGCTAGTTTATAAAGGACGTATAATATCTATTATTGGTTTAAAAATCATTTAATAATAACCTTTTAACAACTAGTCTCTAGGACATCTACACGCCCATTATATATCCAACTTATATAACAACATTAAACTTTTGAGATTTGATTTTTATTAGGCACTTTGAGTGTCCTATAAAACATTTTTATTTTTGAACAGATAAAGAATTTGAAAATGTTTAATTATACCTTCCTATGAACCTGTTCAGATTTATAAAAGCCCTTTCAAACCAATTCCTAGTATTCGTGTTTTTATACGGTCATTACAAGTGACTTCGGTTTTAAACATGCAAATAAATAACTTTTTGTGGCGTCTATAAACCGTTTATAAGGAACTTAAACTTCTATACGCTGTAAAAGTTTTATAAAAGTTATTCGGTCGAATAATTGGATTACAACAGTCTCTCAATCGACCATAATGTCAACAATGGAAGGTTTTCTGTGGAAAAATCTGTAATTTCGCATCATCTGGGATCAATAAAGGGCGAAATTTATCTTTCCAATCACCAGGAACGTCATGCAGCATAATTTATTATCTGATAAGAGTGCGTAATGTTATGAAGGAATCTCAGGTGTAAGTGAAGTATTTTGTTTGTTCTCAGTCGCAGATTTGTTATATTTTTTCGCGAAATTAATCGAAAGATGATCCTAAAAATTTTAAAGTGTGCTATAAGAAAAACATATGGTGCATTATGTTATATTTTTCAACTCAATAAAAAAAATTATAAATGATTTAAAAATTTGTCTTTTAATTATCCGCCAAACATACTCAAATCTAAGAGGTTTTATAAATGCTTCAAAGAAACTCATTAAGCCTGACTCAGTTTTGAGGGAAAGACTTACAGAATGTTATTTAACTTTGTCGGTTTATAGAATACCACCCAAGCAACAATTTAAATCCATAATGGTTTTATAACAAAAAAAGAAAGTTTTATTAAGGGATTGAATAAGCGTTAATGGCTGTAAAGCGTATTTTGAAAAGATCATTATATAAACGATCTTCAGGATAGCTACACAACCACTATATGACCTCATTATAAGTTCTCGATCGAAATCTTGTAATTTTTATTAACCGTGTGTTTAATGGTTTTGAAGGTCGCTTTAAAGCAATATTAAAACCTTGCTCTAGAACCGAAATAAAAATAAATCAAAAAGGCCTTGAAAAATACCTCATTAAGAATGACACTTGAAACCTATGCAAATGTAAACAACAATGGCAGCGAAATAATTTTCTACAATCCTGGCCGCTAGCAAAAATTGAATATATTAATAATACCACAAGATCGGATGATATTCAGAAAAAGATAAGACCGAGATAGGGGGATAGAACCGTTGTGCCAAGTTTGCGGTAGCCGTTTCTCGCCGGGTTGGTGTTCAGCTTAGATTTCTGTCTTCGGAGAACTTTTCAGCAGTTTTTTTTCAGCGGAATTTTCACGGTTCTCAATTTGTTAATATTATTTATCAAATAAAAAAATATTTCACCAGAAGATAGTTGAATAAAACACATTGTATAATCAATAAATTTGTATTGTTCACAAACGAATTCTCACTACAATCCAGCACAAGCTTAAATTATAAACTTTTTTTTTCATGCATCTGTTTCCGATCACTACAGCGATTCCTGCCTTATTTTTGTTGGTCCACCGGTATCGAAATCTTCGATTTATGAACACCAAGTGGTCAGTAGTGCACGGTTTCGGCCACCAAAAATTAAATACATACTCCCAGCTCCCGATGTCCACGCAGCATACTTTCACCCGGTTTGTGCTGTCGATTTTTATCCATCGGCAGCCAGCTGTGTCCCAGGAATTGCAGACGAACCTGTAAAACGGAGAGCTATTATTTTTTTCATATTCAATATGAAAAGCGATTGAACTTTTTACCTGGGCAATCAGAAATGTTGTAACTTTCCCGTGCAGCCTTTGCTCTGGTTCTGGATGGAACCGGTCCCGATCGGCAACAGCCTTCCTCGAATATCGGAACATTCTCGTCGATTTTTCGTATATTTTAACTTCAAATTGGGCACAGAAAACGATATCGAGCTGAACTTGCGGTAGCCTTTTTTCGGAGAAACTCTTTCCAGTTTAAGTTTTATTGGTGGTCTGCGAAAGATTTTTTTTTGTTTTGTTTTAATTTCGCAGTGACAGCTGCACTGAGATAAAAACACTTATAACGATCCGAAAAAAGATCTTTTGGTTTTATAAGGGGTAAAAAAGTTTTTTGGAAGAAGAATTGTTCTTCAAATGGCATTCGTACAGAAAACTTCGACTTATTAATGATTTTTTCAAGCTCAAAAGGTATTTAAAAAAATGGCCACCTTCTGATGAAATAATAAAATTTTTCATGAAAATCTCATCGAATATGATGGTTTGTAGTGTCAATTACCACAAATTACCAGAAATACTGATATCATTATATAAAATACTGATATTGTGGACTAAATAAGGATGAAATATTAATTAGGTGCATAAAATATTTAAAAATTTATTAAATTAAGTCTCTTATTTTGAAAGATTACAAGAGAGCGCGGATTATTTGAAAGTATTTCGAAATATTACCCGATAAAATTTGAAGCGCAGTAACTTTATCCATTAAGAAATCCATAAACTAATTGAGATAATAATTCGATAATATTAGTTGTTCTTCATGAGTCTTAGTCGAGTGAAACATAAAATAATTTTTTTGTGAATTCAGCCAGATTATTTTATTTTAATAAATTCAATTAAAAAACCTTTATCAAACACATTTTTTCATGAATGATTCTCTCATCTGTCACTAGAAGAATTTATCTTGAACCGGTCTTTGGCAAAGCCCTTTTGAATCCATATGGTTGTATAAGGCACTTATAAGTTTTACTTCAGAACCTCCTGTAGGTGGGCCTTTTCACACTTATAGGTGTTTTATAAATGTTTTAATGGGGTTTATATAACTAAACGTTGTTTTATAGCTAGGCATTGAAGCGCCCTTCCAGCTACTTATAAAACTTAAATTGTTACTTGGGCATTCAAGCTTCCTTTTCAAATTTCACACACGTTTATAAGACAAAAAGGTTATTTAAAAGAAAAATAGTTTTATAAGCAGTTTTCAGAAAGCAAAATCGTTTTTTAAGAGTTCAATAACGGCTTTTATTAATTTCATATATTAGCGCCATTTGTTAGACAAATAATGGTGAATTTATAATTGACATCTTTCTATTTAAGAGATTAACCCTTATCACCTAACCCACGCATTATAAATTTGGATATCCTTATTGCTGAGATAATGTTTTAAAATTTATTTACAAACCAAAAGATGATTCAATAATTGAAAGCAATATTTATTCGATCTATTTAATCGGTTTTTTATTGTTTGAAAGAACGATTTACAGCAGGCCCACAATTTTTCCCAAATTTTCTCATACCTATTTGCGGTAAATTTGAAAGCGCAAGTAAATAAATAGCAGGTATTGAGCATTCCGGCTTAGAAAATAGAATTAAATTACCTAAAGAATTAAGATATCCTTTGTGCTTTGTTTTTTTTCATTTTTGATTTGAATAAGATTCAATTGTTTTGTAAATTATTATTGAAAACCCAATTCCGGAGCAGAATTATTTGTAGATGAAAGTAATATAATAAATAGGTTTTATAAGCGAAATTCACACAGAACTCTGAAAGTTGATTTGGATTGGCAAGGTTTTATTATTTGCTCTGCAGAACCTACCGCAGAAAAGCCTTTTTGTGCTACTAAGCGTTGTATTGCAGTTTTATAGATCCTTACATAACCGGACGAGGTTTTATAGCTTTAATTTATAGTTGGTATGGGGTCCCTTATAAAACCTAAATTGTTACTTGGGTACTCCACTTTTCATAAATTCTCATTTTAATTATTATTAATAATTTTTAAAACAAGTTATATGCGAAAAGAAAACGATGTTGATTCTTTGGCCGAAAAACTTTAGTAGATTTGTATAAAATAAAATTTCGAAGTATCCTATTAAGTACTTAAATATTTGATTCTAGAATCTGAAATTAAGAATTTTGTGCTCTGCAGAAAAGCGGAAAAGTCCTGAGGTGGACGATTCTATTCCAACTGCAGGATTCTTTAGAGATTTCAACCTAACCTCCTCATTCTGTTGAAACGGCAGTGCTGTTAAATATTATCAAGGCTTCGACAAACCATCCATGTTATAGTGGAGGATTAGACTTTTAAGTTATAGTGAGGAATATGGCTGGAATAAGCCATCGAGGAGGTCGGGGCAGTTTTTCACGGGGCACCCTATGAATCAATTTTTTTTCCTATGATGTCCCAGAGAACACATAATATTTTAAGTGGCTTGTGATATAGCTCAGTTGGCAAGTCTGTTGCCTCCTGAGCAGATGTCCGCGAGTTCGAGCCCAAGAGTAAACATCGAACACAGTTGTACCGGATAAGTTTTTCAATAACGATCCGCCAACTGTAACGTTGATAGAGTCGCGAATGCCATAATGATGGTAAAACGACTATAATCGAAACAAAAAAAAAAAAAAAAAACATAATATTTTAAGCATACAAAGATACTGTGAAGTGTTCGTTATATTTCCTTCAAATAACCATCATGCCTGATATCTTCAAACAATAATTGGTAATTTATCACGTGCAAACATTGCGGAAGAACGAATCAATTTATCGAAAATCAACTAATAATAATTCAAATGCTGATTAGAGCTGTAAATGCAAAATTACAATTATAATTTATTTTGTAAATCTATCACCGCCCGAAAATCTCTGAATTGAAAAAAATTAAAGATGAATATTGAAACTCTTGTCATTTTAGCAAATCACTTGGTATGAGCTTCATCGAAAGCAGAACAAATATTTCCCTCATGACTATTGGGAAGTGACAATAAGACTTTAGACAAAGAATATGAATTATTTAAAAAAAATACAACAGAAATAAATTCAAATTCTATGGCTATGCAGACAGTTAAATAGTGAAATTCAGAACCTAAAATCGGATTTTATTCAGATCTACAATCAACAGTGTGAAATTAAAATCGTACTATCAAATTTAAAATACAGTTCAAATACAAAATTTCAGAATCCAAATAACAATCAGAGAAAATCAGGAATTGCAAAATTTAAAATTCAAATCCAAATATTTAATTCACTTTCATATCATTAAAACTCAAAACATCGCGTTCATGTAATGTGTTGAAAGTTTTAAAATGTAATGCGGATTAAAGCTTTAAATTTAAAAATTATTTATCTTTCATATAAAAATGGAGAGTTTTTTTGTAACATCATCACGTATAACTGGACGGTCGGAATCAAGTAAAATTTTGGTACCCAAGTGTTTTTCAGGTCAGAGATGGTTTGTATAATAGTTTCGAGAATCTTACTTTTTATAAAACGGGGGCTCTCATACAAAATCATATCCTTTTGCTGTCTTATATACAAAAATGGAGGCGTTTTCTTTGTACATCAT